>NW_026890413.1:0-17177 GCF_963514075.1 Conger conger
CTACACAGAACTTTCAGAAATTAAGTGCGAATAGACTACAGTAACATGAATAATATAGTAATAATAATAACACATATATAGGCTACATGTAAGCTGTGACTTGTAAAAGGTAGCCTACAGCTATAGAAAGTTGATGGTGAACATACGTATTCGGGTTGAGGCACTCTCAATCTCTCATTTATTTGTTTGCTTAATTTACCTATTTTTCTTTAAACAACCTCGCAGTCATAATGTATGATGTAGGCTATATCGAAGTTCAGGTAGTTTCGCGCACACACAATGCGGCTTTATGGCCCGAATGCTGCTTCTTAAACTGTTGTTCCAACCACACACTAAGCCAGTGTTCTATTTTCTAAGATCACATTGTTACATTGCCTAAGTTACACGCTTCGTCAAACAGTTGCCCCTAAAGGAATAGGGGCAAATACCTGTTCATTGGAAAGACCTGGTCAATCAGAACGCCTCGCTTTTTTCACACAGTAGAATATTAAGTGCGTTATCGATTATTCTAATCATTGCCATGTTTCATTGTCAAGAGATCAGGGAGAATCAAATCACATGCGCCCAGATTGCATAGTCCAGATTGCATATTTGATTTACCAAATGACATGGCAGGATGTATCCGCGCAACTAATCTCTGTATCCCTTTAAAACTCGTAATCATTCCCGGTATACATGCAGATATAATAGTCACCATGGTCGTTATAGAGAAGCAATTATGTTTATGAGAACGTGTATAGAACGTGTCTTATGAGCCTCCTTAATAGAAAGTTACCACCGGCGAACATATATAGAGCATTAAATACAAAGTTTGTTGTACTATGATGACGTAAGTTATCCTCATCTGTGTTATTTTTTATGAATGCAAATATATATATATATATATATATATATATATATATATATATATATATATATATATATATATTATATATATATATATATATGAGAGAAAGTATGATAAAGCTGTGATAGAAAGAGGAAATGAAAACAAAACAAAAACAACCGACGTGAAAGGCTGCTATGGGAGAGGCAACATGAAAGAGGCGGGGATGGGGACGAGAGAGGGAAGGAAGAAGAGATGGATTTAAAAGAAAAAGAAGATGGAGAGGTGGAGTCTACGGACGTTTTGTGTGCTTAACGCCCTCTGGTCCCACCTCTCTGAGACAGCCCGTCCCCCCTTCCCAGTCGGCCAAACCCCCGCCCCTCACTCCGCTCTCCCTGCTTTCTCACACTGCACACTCGGGAACAGAGACACGGAATGGATACGGAAGGGAGCCAGAGCAGCCTGTCCTCCGCGGACTCCCCTCACGATCCCTGGTAAACATCGCCATTGCTTTACCTACCACTGAGCGCGGATACGGCTCTGAGAGACCCAGGAGTTGAGAGGGGGACCAGTGGAGTTCTGAAACAAAGACAGACAGCGTGCTTGCTCACTCTGCTGTGTAGGACTATCACTGCACATCCACTCTACGGGACCGCGCGCTCATCTTATTTTCTTTGCACTGAACAGTGGGCATGGTTATAATATATTTAAACTTTTCTGTTCCATTAAGAGAAGTGTGTTTATCTGGAATTAATATTGGAATAACGGCCTGGTTGACAAGTACATATGTTCAGCCAATATGGCCGATTTGTTTAAAGTTTATTTAAATTAAGTGTGATATAGCTTAATTAATGTTAAAGTCAACCGGCTATATACTGTTTCACACCGTCTCTTTTCTCATTTAGCAAAATGTTCATCGGCGGTTTGAGCTGGCAGACGACGCAAGGTGAGCGTGTAATCTAGCCTAGTTTCTTCGACGCCAACTTTCCAAAAGTAGGGAGAGCTCAAGTGTTGGTTATTTTTATTATTTTAAAATGTGTTAGTTATTAAAAATATCTGCTACTTCTATTGAAGCAAATAGCCTATATTAATATGTTTTGCTTGTTTTCTTTTTAGTGGTGGGTGGAGGGGCTTTGAGTTGAAATTCTCAGTGATGTAAAAGAAACTAAAATGTTCAGCCCGTAGTCTACTGGCCGAAATCAAAGCGTTCATTCAATAGGGATCAGTCGGCAGGGATTTTGAAAGTTGGATGAATGGAAACAAACAAACCCCTTGAGAGTGAGATTAATTGGAATTGGGTTTAAAGAAAACACTATGGTCTGTATATAAGACTCGAATGTGGTGTAAACAGTACTCAAAGGGACAAGAAAACGCCAGTGCAGTTTCTGAACTTGTTGTAAGGTTTTTAGTGCTTGAGCCCTGCAAGTCACACACACACACACACACACACACACACACACACACACACACCCAATCGGAAGACGTACCTCTATAGGTTTGCTTTGAGTTTGAGGGGATCCACATCACTGAATTTGTTTTTGTTTTGGGCAAAGAGTGCTGAATCACGCATAATGATATAGCTGCTTCGCACAATAGCTAATCCACTAGACGGTCGTTGAGGGGCAGACGGGCTTTGCCAAAAAATAATCTTGTTTTTACATTTCTGTTTTCTTATTAACGAGTGGTTTGGATGATATGGTGACATGTATTACATCTGTGTAAACGTAGTGGAAATCTTTATCATGGGATACGGAATACACGTTAAGTCAACAAAAGTTGATTTAAAAAAACTAAATGGGCCTTATGTCACCTGACAAAAATATACACGTTTTACAACAATATTTGGCATGTAAAAATGTATAGGCCCATGCACGGTGAATACATTAAAGTGGTTGTTAGAAGTTGTCATTATGACATTGTCAGCTTCACTTTAGTTACCGAACGGACATAAATGTTTTATCACTCAGTGATTTCCGCCTTGCAGTTAACATGATACAAATAGCATGTGTTAATATCTTTTTAATGACTGGTTATGTCCGTTTTTCTCTTTCAGAAGGTCTAAAGGAGTACTTTAGTAAATTTGGCGAGGTGAAGGAGTGTATGGTGATGCGGGATCCGGTTACAAAGCGATCGAGGTGAGGGAGGCGTGCGCTCCCCGGCGCCCTATCAGAGACTCCGCCACACAGAACAACACGGCACTTTGCTACATATTTATTTTTGATACTCATTTTATTAATGCATTCTTATATCATACTTTTCTTTTGATATTCATTTGCAGGGGCTTCGGGTTTGTCACTTACGTAGACCAGGCTGGCGTGGATAAAGTTTTGGCTCAACCCAGACATGAATTGGATTCTAAAACTGTGAGTTGCAATTGGTTCTGCTTTGTCAATCCCAGTCTTACCTTTATTTTAAGTGAAAATTTAATACACACATAGTACGTAGCATTACAGGTAGACATATTTGGGTATCACATATACAAGCTCTATAGGCTTACGTGTCTTTCCCCTCTAACTTTATTGGAAACTGGAATAAAAGTTTACTTGTTAGGCCTCCTTATAAAATATTGCAATAATAGAATCATTCAGAATGAGACATGTGAAAATTAAGGCTTTAAATTTTAATTCTGAGACCTAATTATATACAGATATCTGACAGACAGTTGTCCTTTACAAAATAATAAGTTAACTTCTACCAGCTATTTTCGCCGATCGCCTTCCCTACCTGACTTCTGGTCGAGCCTGGCAACTAGGCTACCTGAATAAACAGAACTTTTTTCAAAGGATTCCTTCAACATACACATTAAATTATTGTTGAACTCGCGAATGGACTAAGACACTTTCCATGCGTAAGGCCGTGTCGCAACGACTTACGATTCAAATGTAAATTCCGGAGCAATGCAAATTTATTTAGGAAAATCCGCGCTTCGGTATGACCTGGGCGCATGTGCCTGCCTCGCAAAGGCGAATGCTGGCTCCACTTTCTTTTCTTTTTTTTTTTTTCTCTCTATCGTCCCATTTCCCAGCTGCTGATGGGGGGGGGGGTAATATTGAAGAAATAAAAGGAATAGAGGAGGGAGCTTTCTCTGCCTCTCCCTCCCACCGCGAGGTTGTCGGGAGCGCGTTCTTAGTCGGTGTCCATCGCCATGGTAACCGGGGGACCCAGACAGGGTGGCTCTTTACGATGGTACTATGGAGGGGCTTGGTTGCAAGTGTGAATGTATAACTTATAGCAGCGTAAACCCCAGAAGTGGCAAAAAGATTTTATATACAACTTTTATTCTATTTTTTTTTACACGAGGTAAAATAAAGTAGGCTGTGTTGAGTTCAAAAACAAACATTAGGGAACAGGGAATGTTGAACATAGCCTATTTAATTTTTAGTTGATAAAATTGAAATGGAAGCTCATAAATGGTAAAACAGTGTCATGTTTTAGTTATAAACATTTGTTACCATATTTATTATATTTACTATATTTATTTTAGTTTCGTAGTTTAACTTGAGCTTCTCAAGCGCGTGAACCACCATTATGTCACATCCACTGCAGGTGAGAGGATGACTTGGCAGTTGGAGGGAGGATGTTGAACCAGTGAGGATGTAAATGCTTGCACATCAGATTAGTGTGACATCCTTTGTGCTTGCACTGTACGTGGCAGTAATTGGGTTTTGGATAATCGACTTATTGCACATGTGAGAACAAAATTAAGACCATTATTGTATAACACTGTACAGATTAGTTTACTGGGCGAAGGCAGTGATTTACAATATAAAACCAGTAAGCTCGTTTTACAGTAAAGATTTCAGAGCATTTCTCATACTAATAATGCCCCTTTGAGAGATTCTGACATCTGTAGTCACTGTATACACCACGCATCACTCTCAGGGTGATGTCACCATATTCTTGATACCAAATACACCCTGTGTTACACCATTTTGTTACAGTGTTCAGTATTATTTACATGACATTGCAGTGCATCTTGGTACGTAAAACTTGAATGCGCCTGAAAAGTCTTAGGTGAAACTTTGTATGTGTGTATATGTCTCTTTGTTTGTGGTGAATGTGGGCGGGTCTTATGACAATGGTGGCCCATTCGTCGCCATGGGGATCAGCAAGTACCCCCCCAGGGGGGTCAGGGAGAGGGAGTGGTGATGGTTGTGGGGAGGTCAGTGTATTGAGATTTTCTGGAGCTCTGTGTCTCTTTTGTGTTGCGAACTGTATACCTTCTCTACACTACCACACCAGAGGACTGAATACCACCAGGAAGAAAATTATAATAGACTCACAGGACTGAAAAGAATGAGCAGGGAGAGATACTGAAGTAAAGGAGTGGGGTAAAGTTTTCAAGTGCATTTAGTGTATTGCATTTAGTGTATTACATAGTGTAGTACAGAGGAGTGTATATGAAATGTTACTTGCAATATCATTTTTTGTGAATTGGCAGGTACATTGGAGAAATGGAGCAGGATTGAGGTGTGAGAGAGGTAGTGATGTTGAGGGAATAAAGATGTTGCCAGAGACCTGTACCAACATGTAATGAAAGAACAAATGGTTCTGGTTGAACTCCCACTGGAGGAGCTGAGATTAGCCTGTCGCAGTGGGATCAGCGTGGTGATGTTAGTAACTAAGGGTGCCACTGTGGTTTGTCACCCTGGGACCTTTGTCTCCATAGTGACCGCCATTTCTCCGAAATGAACAGGATGCAAAACACACAGTGCAGCAATGAAAATCCTCTCCCTGAAAATGTGTGAAGGAAATAAAAATGTGGCTGTGCTGACACTGATTTTTCATCAGGAAGTTCAGTCGGGTGTATTTAGTAGAGAGGTACACACATCAAGTTTCTTCAGGAAAAGGTACTCACTGGTCTGCAATTGTCAGTTGTGGTGTCAAATATCATGTGTATTCAAGTTAATCTTCAGCTTATTTTTTGAGAATGCGATTATGGCCGCTTTTTCCATTCTAAGCATTACACTTTCCCACTTAACCACATTTTGGTAAAGTTTGACAATGCAGTGTAATCTCTGATTGTTGATTCATTAGCTAATTATTAAACATTATTTCCTATTAACTTCTGGAATACTGATATACCCGAAATAAGTCCATTGCAATGCACACAAGGATATTTAAGGCTCATTACACGTGGCGATTGAGGTGTATGAACTCAACTCCAAATTCAGCTGGGTCCTCCGACTGTTGTGAAGTTGGAAGCTGAATTTGGGTTCACTGTTGGGAGGTGGGGTAGGTCCAAGCCGGGTGGGGCTCTCTTTGCTTATGCTGTGTGACCAGCGTGTTTTTTGTTTGAGCCAGCGGGCTCATTGAGCGGCAGCCGAAGCCGTGAGATGGTGAGGAAAGAGAGAACACGCTTCCTGCCCCCTCACTCACCCATCAGAATGGACATTGTCAGGCCGCCTTAGAGGGGCAGCAGGGGAAGGACGGAGAGAAAGAGAGCGAGGGAAGGAGAGATCTCCTGTGACAACTGAAAGAATGTGTCATGCTGAGACCGGCTGAACCGTTTCTCAGCCCGTGGAGAGCAAGAGGGCGGCAAGAAGAAAGAGGGGAAAATGGAAAAAGGACAGAGATGCTGTGTTGTGTCTGAGAAAGAGGGAGAGAAGGGGATGCCTAATCGTATCAATGTTGGAAAGGAATTTGAGCAAATGTTTTCTCAAAGACACCACCGTAAAGAATGCTTGCTTTGTGGAAACGGTTCTCCAGTAACATTTGTTTATTTTAAAAAGTGCTTTGTAGCCTCTGAAGGGCATACTGGGCTAACTGCTGTCAGTGATTGTGCATTGTTTTCTTATTATAGTAGACGTCCTGAACAACTGTCAGATTTTCAGTGTGATAAAAATCCTGGGTCTGTTTGCATCAAGCAGATTAGTGTTTTTTGCCTCTGGTCCACGGTTATGCATTCAGATTGGAATGGTTTGCGGCTGAATGTTTTTGTTTGTTGGACAGCGGGTGAGAAAGGTGGAATTGCATGTGCTTCAGGTGGGTGAAAGAGAATCAGTGGCTCCCAGGAGTGTCCCATGCCATCTGTGGGGGTGTTCTTTAGGTTCCCAATAGATTGGGAGGGGGGCTAATGAGGACCTAGATGGGGTGTCCTGTTTGCTGTCTCCAGCCACTCATAGATTTGGGTTTTTTTGCACTTGGTGTTAGGGTGAGAGTGTGGCCCTTGGTGTGTGTGTGTGTGTGTGTGTGGGGAGCAGGTGGGGAAGCACAGGCCTGAATGCCTTAATGACAGAACCATGGCCAGCGTCAAGCCTCCAGAGCACCCAGTGCCTATGAGGATAAGAGCCGCAGTCTGTTTGTGAATGGGTGTGAAAATACTTCCATGCACTATGCCGTTTGTCTCTGGTATTTTCTCTTAAGGGTGTTTTGTTGCAGTCGGCCCGAGTCTCATTTCAGCTGTGGCCTGAACCGTAGAGATTAGCCCTAACTGTGCTGACGAAAGCAGGAGAGGTGGGGGAGGGAGAAGGGGATAACCCCCTCCGTGATTAGTATAGATCTCAAATGCAGCTAATCGGATTGAAGGAACAAGCAGGGTTGTACTTCTGAGGTACTGTATAGATCGAACTAACCATATGCTTCAAAGCATGTGTAACAGGTTCTGTCTAAACTAGTCAGTTCCATTTCTGTCTCATGCACATGCTACCTGTTGTCAGGGAAGGCTTGTGAGTATAATCTTGTTGACCAGTTACGTACGGCTTCACTGTCATGAATTGGAGATGTGACAAAAATAAATTATTCTCACTCCCTACCGAGGGTTATTTCCATAGAACAACAGCTCTTCAGGTTTCCAGATACCTCTGGTTATTCATAGCACTTCATATTTGACATTTGTCTCGCCCCCCCCCCAATAACAAATTAATCCAAAACCAATTCTGAATGATCCATCTAAACCAATGACCTTGAATGGTATTTTAAAGTTGTGCCAACTGAGCATTTAAGGCAGTCTGTAATGCTGACGTACTTATAACTTTTCAAAACTTTTTGAGACTTAAGTGGTTGCATGACTAATAAATTGCACTCTATGTTTAGGAAAACTAAACCGGGATACTGGAAGTGAGTGGAAGTTTGCTGTTTTACTGGATGCTAAATACAATCTCAGATTTTGTTTCAATGGTGTACAGAAGTTTTAATGGCTGTTAATGATGACCTTATCAGTCCCAGTTTTGAGTGGTTGATGTTATTTGTAGTTAGTCGAAGCAGGCAGTTCAAATTGTCCCTCTTATCCCCCCATTTCTTTTGTTTTCTGAACGGAAGCAAATGGTGACTATGACATGTGAATAGCCCTGTATTTAAGCTATTAATGGCAGTTGTGCCTGATACCAGATCATCCCTCTGTTCTGGAGATCACTGACAGTTAAGACTGTGTTTCTCCCTGCTAGTAAATTTGTCAGTCACTGGTACAATTTGTGTTTAGTCAAATTGATTTCCTGAAGTGGTGACTATGGGGAAAAAAAAAAAAAGGTTAAACTCAAGCTGATAGGGTTGCTGTAGCCTGTCTTCTTAAAATGTTTCCGTTGTATGTGCTTGTTTCTCTTCTGAATTTTAAATTAGTTAAATGGCAGTGGTGTCCTGCAAAAGGAAGGGGTGTGTGTTTAAGTTGCATTTACATTTCTTTTTCACATTGTCATTGCCTTTACCTAATTTTGTTTTCCTGAAACCAAAATAAAAACATTGGTATTAGGCTGCATATATATATATATATATCAAATATAGTTAAATGGGTAATTTCTGTGCATGTTGACACAAAAAATTAATTGATGTCCATTCAGTATTTTTCCCCCCCGTGTGTTGGTTGCTGTCTGTTGATTTTGTTTGTTTGTTTGTGTGTCTGTTTGTTTGTTTTTGAATGTGTACAGGAGTGTTGGACAACAGGAGGGTTGGTGACGTGAGGTGACTATCAGTGTAGTTTAGCAATCATAGCACTAAACTGTAGACATTGCATCTGATTCTGTACAGTCTAGTTTCGTTATTTCTTTTTTAGCACTGTACGTAGTAGAATCTGCAGTGAGGTCAAAACTTCTGTACCTTGCTCTGGTAAACCGGGCACAGTCTGCCATAGAGGCCATAGCTCTCAACTGTAATTTAGTTCTACACTGTCATGGTTACAGACTAATATAGAACTCCTAGTGCTGTACTGTCTCACTGTTTCACTGCTTGGTATAACAACAGTACAGCATAGTGTAGTCTAGCATTATATTCTAGCCATATTAGATCAGTATAGACTAATATAGAGATTTTAGTATTGTATTCTTTAGTCCTGTATAATAGTGATAGTATTCTGACATCTTCCTTGTGCAACATGATTATGTACTGACATTATTAAAGGACTTTGCTGGTGTACTTTTGTATGGCACATTCAATCTGTGCAACTCTAGTTTGTGTTAGATAAGTATGATGATTGCTAAAAATTTAACTTATATAGTAATGGCACTCTTGGTAGTCATGCATAGTTATGTACTCAATCTGCTATTGACAGTTTTTGTTTAACCTGCTGTAGCCAGTGGCCGGTGGCTGGCATGAAAATGGCTGAGTGGCGGGGAACTTTTAAATTGTAGGCTTTTGCACTGCTCATTACGAGCTGGCCCTGGGCAGAAAACCTAATCGTTAAATTGTAGCTCTGCCATAGCAGGATCGTCTATTCTGCACTATAGGAAGAGTAAAGCAAAAACAAACAAACACAAACAAACAAAAAAAGAGGCTGCTGTCCGAGTGTGTGCATGTAACGCCGTCACCCCTCTTCTCCCTGTCTTTGATTACACTCTTTTGCTCTCCTCCTGTCTCCCTGTGTCTGTCCGTTCTGTGGGAGATGAGATGTGTTTGTGATTTTAGTGCCTGTGTGAGATTCCAGGAGATCACATGTCACATGGGGGTGACAGAGAGGAGGTGAGGGGGTAGGAGGAATGGTAGAGATCCGTTTGGTATACTCCCGCTGTTACCAGCTGCAGCCCAGCGGATGAACTAGGTTATTCACCGCAAGTCACACAGCAGAGGTCAACCCAGCTCAAACGCTGCACCCCTCTGCAGTGCTCTTCTGTTGTCCTGGATCACCAGCATTTAACAATTGGGATGAAATATTAATCGTCACTGAATTATCTCTAATTCTATGCCACATGTTCTGTAGCCCAGACATTGATTTGAATACATTCCAGAGCTTGCCAAGCAAATGGTTTCCAGGTAAATAGCTGGAAACACACCTGCTCCAGCTCCCCATATACATCTCCAACTCGCACACCTGTAGAGTTGAAAGGCGTTGGGCTGCGAGAGGTGATAGTTTTCTCTTGGAATTGATTCTTCTGTGCCATTGTAGTGAGGTGAGAGCAGAGGTCAATTCAGTTTCCATTCCATGAGTGCCCTCACCTTCCATCCCACTTTCACTACCCCCTATACCCAAACCCCCACAGGTGGAAATGACAGCTATCTTTCACCCTTTTTCTTTTGACTCCTCTGTTCACCCTTTGTGGCCCTACAAAACACACTTTCCTTTCTAACCTTACTCAACCATCGTGCCATTCGTTCTGTCAAGTACAGTACCTTCTCCCCTTGCTCTCATCTTCCTCTCTGTTGCACTGGCTCTCATTGGAGATAATATAGAGAGACTCAGGTTGAATATTTGTTTCACAACAGGTGTGAGGAACTTGTGGATGAGAATGAGTTCATATAGACAACATTCTTCTTTCAGGTCCTATGTCCAGTTTCACAATAATGTTTCTGCTATGAGCAAAGGAATGCGAAAATATGGAGAATTCAATGCAAATTGTATAGTCGTGGTACAACTGCATTTGGATGTGACTTTTAAATTTGTGAATTTAAAGGAGAAAAACTGGAACTGTAGGGAAACAGTGGACTTGATGTGCTGAACCCCCAGTCTCATAGACTTCTCATCAACCTGTGGCTGATTCTACTCGTGGGCTTATTGGTCCATTTAAATTTAAAAAATGTTCCTAATTCCCCCCCCCCTCCCCTTTGCATGTTTTTTTTACCTCAGATTGACCCAAAAGTGGCATTCCCTCGCAGAGCTCAGCCAAAGGTAAGAACGGCGCAAAATCCCTCGTCATGTCTGTCCTTTTTAGCCTTTCAATCTTTCTGGTTGCATCTCGAAGATATCAGTGTGTATGGAAAGGGTCAATTGGTGTTTGTTAGTATGTTTCGTTTGTGCGTTTGACCCCTGTTGAGGCAGAACAATTGAATCTGGGTTAATTCCCAGTAATGGGATGATTACATAGCCGTCACTATGACATCATTAGAGTGCTGCAAGAGGCAGGGATGGATTATTTTATGTCACATGATCACGAATGGAGCCATTGCCTCAGTTCATGACTCATCATTTACAACCCCCAATTATTCATTATTCATGTCACACATAGGAGCATGCAACATTATGTTTTGTGTGCATCACCTAGGCCTTTATGTTATCTTAAATTAATGAATGTTCCCCTACCAGAATTGGGAATGATAGTCAAGTGATCTCTAAAAAGGTGAGCAAGTTATTGGCTCTTGTCTGCCACGTCTGAAACCAATCTGAGAGAGGTGAGAAAGCGCCACACAGTGCATGCTGGTTTTGAGGGGCAGGGCAGCACTGGTTGATGGCCCCCCTGTGGTTCTGGGAAGGTCTGTATAAAACTGAGAGTGGGCATGACAAGAGCATGGGGAAACTGAGTTCTTCAGAGTTCTACAGTTACCACCGTGATTATTCTGCCATTCACTGCACCTTATTTGGAGCAAATTACAACATAAAACCTCTATCTTCATTAAAAGAATGACAGATATGCTGTATTGTATTTGTGGGCAGAAACATTTTGGTTTACCAAATGTCCATTTTGTTTTTGGTATTTATGTGTCAAGGCTGTAACCATGGTGATGTGATGTTGAATGAGACTTGTTACGCGAAGGCGTAAGATTCAAATTTGAAGCCTTTGTATCACTGAGCAATGTACTTAACCTGATTTTTTTCAAAAACCATTCAGCTCTATGAATGGGTGAAGTAGTTTAATTGATAAAGGTGTCCACTAAGTAAATAATTAAAGTTAAAATGGTGAAATTGCCAAATATTGCCAAGAATGATACTAAAAACCCACCCACTTTGGAGACTCCACTGAAGTCAACCAAAGTTGTCACTATTACTGTATATAATAATGGTCAGATTATATGAACGGAAATTGTTCGGATCTTTCTAATTCTCTCGTCTCCTCCTTTGCCAGTTGGTGACTCGCACCAAGAAAATCTTTGTTGGGGGCCTGTCAGTCAACACGACTATTGAAGATGTGAAGCAGTATTTTGATCAATTTGGAAAGGTAGGTGTGATAAGTTAAGAAGGCATCCTGGAATGGGCGAATAGATCTAAAATGGAGTTAAATCCTTCGTCCTGATTGATGGCCTTTTAAAATGTCCCAACTGGTTGTCCCAGGGAAGGGTTTGTCATGGGGAAGGATTATTGGTGAAAAGTGATGAGTCAGGAAGGGAACCGTTTTGGAATGTAAGAGGTAAGAAATTGCTTGGAGGACCATGGCTGAGGATAGTTTTTTTAATACTGGAAAATATGTACGTGTGTGTGTGTGTGTGTGTGTGTGTGTGTGTGTGTGTGTGTGTGTGTGTGAATTAATTTATGGGTTGCGCCTGTTCATGTTTTTAAATTTTCTGGAACCACTATTAATTTGTTGTTCCCACTTGAATTGGGGAATGATGGAACCGTGAATATAAGAAGTACAAAAGAACTTGATTACGTTGTGGAGAAAAGAGAGAACGAGAGTGAGATTGAGAGGTTAGAGGTACAGCGAGAGTGGTGGAATATTGAAGATGGAGAGAAAAAGAGTGTGGAAAAGAAAGAGGGGAAAAATTCTAAGTGCTAATGCAGGCAAAGGAAAGAGAGAAAAAGTTTGGGAGAGGGAGTCAAAGAAGGTGGCAGGCAAGGGGGAGGGATTATGAGAATCTGAACTAATCTGATGTAACAGCTGCTCCTGCTCTCCCCCCCCACCCCACCCCCCTCTCCAGCCCCCGGCCCCCTCCCAGCCTGTTGCCTTGGTGACCCAGCTTGTCCATTGTCCCTAAGTAATTCAGCGGGCAAGGGGTTTTGTGGGGAGGTGATTGGGGGGTTGTGTAACAATAACACTGATCAACTAACGGTCAAAATAGCTTAGACCCAATTCAGCCTAGTTGTCACATCAACTCAGTCTCCTTGGAAGTCTCCTTCTGCCTGTTTCTTTAACGCCAAATAGTTTTTTGCCCAGTTTTAGTGTAAACGAAAATCCATTGAGGAATGGTGTATTTGCGAAGTAGACTTCATTCAAGAACTTGGATCGCCAGATTGATGGAGGCTTTCAATATGGGAAGGGGAGGGGAAAGTCACTGATGTGATAACAAAGGGAGAAGAAGAGAAAAGGGACTAGGGAGCGAGGACGATGGGGTGCTGGGATGCAGAGGGGGGCAAATAAAAGGAGAGAAGGGGCAAGGGTCAAATATAATTTTGCTCACATGGCAACAAAAATTTCACCACTGTAATCGCATGCTTCCTCAAACTATAGGTAGTGATGCCGACTTGTGATGCAACTTGTTTCAAATTGTGGATGTGTCAAGCTTGGAGTTTTTGGATCAACTTAGTTGCAGTTTCAAGTATGAAACATATTTTCTAAAGATGTAGATGTACGCAGATCAAGATCAGTCTTGGTTGAAAAGTAGTTTCATGTCCGCTTTTATTTAAATTGACAATGACACAATTGAATTACTGTGACAAGTATTTGATTGCAAACGCTTTGCAGCAAAGCTATATACGACAGATTGACAAAAGGACTTTTCTCCTGTCTGTGGTTTATGCATCTCGAGAGAGGTGGTTCTGCTTCTGCTAAATGTAGACTAAGCGCAGATTACCAGGTTACCATAAGTTGACATTGGTTATCCTCAAAACCCCCTTATGGGTGTTGACCTGGCACATATGAGCCAGATCAGAATGAGCTCAAATCTCTGGAGCCTCCATGTCCTTTTTATGTAATCTATCCTTTGTTCTAATGTCATCTGCAGACATGGCCATCAGCACTAATTGCTAATTGCACTTGCACAAAACAACTGGTTCTTTTTCCAACATGAGAAAAGAATATTCTGGTTCAACAGTTTCACTAAGTTTTTAGCTTATGTTTCAGCACAATGTATTTGGTGACTTCAGTTACATATTACTTGCTCTTCTTTAAGTATTTCAAGTTCAGGGAGTAGTATGTTGCTGCTGGATGGGATTAGAGCACCTTTGTCATTTATGTGAGTTTGGTGAGCCACAGCTCTTAAGTGAGTTGAAGGTGGGCCAACTCCTGTAGAGATTTGAGATTTGCATGGTTTTTTACACAGCTTTGTGCACAGTGTGGCTGCTGTCCGCAGTGCAGTCGTTATTATTATTCACCTCAAACTGTGGCATTCCCTTTGTGGGGTTCTGGAGGTGTCACGTCTGCTGTATTCGCTGAAGAATTTTGCGAGATTTGATTGGATACAGTGCTGCACAACATGGGCCTCAGCCACTCGAGGATGTCCCAGCTGTGCACTGTAGTGCACCAGCCCTGCAGGTGCCGAGTTTAGCGTGAAACAAACACTCCAGCCTCCCACATAACCACATTACCATTCAACAGAGAACCGGGGGAGCGATAGGAGGTTTGAACTTTATTCACTTATCTGCTCCCAGCCTGCGCAAACGCAGAATATATTATTGACAAACAAACACACACCCAGAGACACAATAAACACACACTGGTGTTTCTATCTCACCCACTGCCCTGCCCCTAATTCTGAATGCCAGTGTCATTATGTCACCATTACATGCGGCAAACTGGCATTAAATTGGTCTCCCTCAAAGCTATGATTTTGAATTGAACGGTTGGCTTGTTTCATGCAGGGGCCATACACCAATGAAAAGGAACTGTTTGTGCTTTTAAAAATATTTTCTCACTGGAGAAATATCCATACAGTAGTGCCAACCACCCCCATCACCACCACCCCACAAGGCAAAGATGAGTGAAATGGGAGCAAGAGAGATGGACAGAAAAAGTTAGGCTCCAGCCACCCATGAGCGTTCCCGATTAGAGTGCCTCACTGGACTCTTTGTCTGCTGCCCTGTTTGGAAAGAGGGGGTGGGAAAGAGGGATGAGAGAAAAAGAGGGAGAAATGAGGCAGGGGTGTGGGTGAGGGGTATAAAGAGAGTGTGTGAGAGGGAGAAGAGATAGTTCTATGCACCGCCCATTCAAATTCCTATTGTTTTAAATATTACTTGTTGAGTGACTTGGGCTTCAAGGTACATCGGTCGAGGGGGAAGTGTGCAGTGCAGGGGGTGTCCCAACACTGTGGTGTGGGGTGGGTGTGCACTGGTTGCACAGTCATTGACTTGACAGGCTGTTTTTCGCAGCCCCTGATGCTGCTGTGTCATTGGGTTTTGACAAGAGTGAGTGGGACAGGGAGCGCAGGACGTATGCTAGTGCGTAAATGTCAGAGTATGGGGGCCATTTCGATGTGCTTGGACCAACAGGTCCGCTTTCACACTGGCAGGAGGTCTTTACCTTTGACCTTTTCTCCCAGGTTGACTTGCACCAAAGTGCTCTTAAGTATGTACACAGCCTGGCATGCACACGCAGAGCCGGAACAGTATACGCACGAGGACAAGTTTTGCTGGCAGTGCGATGAGAATATGGCCCTGACCAGGCACATGCTGCCCAGTGAAACATCGTCACTGGGATTTTATTTCAACCTGAGATGGCCTCACAAGTTTTGAGCTTGTGGTTAAGTTCCAAAAATACTATTTAATATCAATATACGTGTGTACATGTGTATGGGAACACATGTAATTTCACAAAAGTTTTGATTGAGTTTGAGACGCAGTTTTGTTGTCCTGAAAAACTATGTTTGTCCACTGTGCTTTCAGTTTTTGTTTTTCCTTGGGAATGGAAGCTGTGCTCACTTTCTCTCACTGTGGGGAGAGGGGGGGAGAGAGAGGGGGAGAAGGAGGGGGCAGAGGGGGATGAAGGGGGAAGCAGGCAGAAGAGAGGGAGAAAAAAAGAAGGGGGGAGAGGAGGAATGACAGGCGTCCGTGCCAACAAACAACAAAGCCTCTCTCCTCTTTGTTCTCTTTCTCCCTCCTTTTGTCCCTCTCCTTTTTCTTCTCCTTTCCCTCTCCGGTCGGTCCCAGGCTGTCTTTCTCTGCCCTCGGCTGGGCTTGTCCTTACTGCACGTGCTCTGTATCTTTCCCTCAGCAGCACGTCTGCCCCCAACTTATATTACTCCAGTATCTCCATCTTCTCAACTTTCCTTTCCCTCTCACTGCCGCTCTAAGTTTCTCGCTCTTCCCCTCTCTCTTTCTCTCTCTCCCTCTCTCTTTCTCTCTCTCCCTCTCTCTCTCTTTCTCTCCTTCTCCCTCTCTCTTTCTCTCCTTCTCTCTCTCTCTGCCTCTTTCTCTTTCTCCCCCTCTCTCTATTCATGAAGGAAGAAGGGGAGTGGTAAAACCTTCTAATCGAAATTCTTCAGCTAGTTTCCATGGGAATGGTAAACTTTGCGGAAAGTGAAAGAAAGAAGTGGACGCAGTTTGTGAAAAGATTATACCCCCTCCCTCTGAGTGAGGGAGCGGGAGAGATGGAGTAAGAGTGCAAGATTGCGGGAGATGGAGCAAATAAGAGACTGCAAGAGAGACATTCAATGCTGTTTACCTTATGGGTGGGGGATGAAATGAGGGTGCCTGTGTCCAATTCTAACTCTTCTGTTCTACATCACCTCTCACCCTTCCCCTCTCTGTCCCCCATCTCTTTTCCCCTGTTCTGCCTCCCCCTCCCCCCATATCCTTTGTCACCTGTCCCCCCCAATCCCCCCCTCCTTTTCACCCTTTCTCTCTCTCTTGATCTCTCCATCTGTTACATGGCCTCTCTTTCAAACTCAGGAGGAGAGGAGTTGAACAATACCTCTAGTGCTATGCTAATCTGTGGCCCTCTCCGTCTCTTTTTCCCTGTGTGTAGGTTGATGATGCCATGCTCATGTTTGATAAAACGACTAACAGGCACAGAGGTAAGACTGCGTAACCTCAGGTCAGTCTGTTCCCATCTGTACACAATGTGGTTAGTTTCAGACGGTTTACAAACAGTGTGTTTAAAAAGAAACAAATAAACATAAACAGCTGAAGGACAGTACAGATTTTCCCAAAAACTTTGAGAAGCCCTATTTGTTCTCAGGTACCACTAACGGCTTGGATAGCTGTTCCGCCTCTTCACCTTTCCTCTCTCCTTCTGATGGTTCCTCCTTTCTCCCCTGCCTGCTCTTCTCCCTGTTTCTGCCCACTCATCATCCTCCTTCACCCAACACCACCCCTTCCCTCTTCACCTATCCTCTTTTTACC
>NW_026890414.1:5000-7500 GCF_963514075.1 Conger conger
CCATCTCCTGGGCGGCCTCGTAGCCCCTCCCGACCCGGCCAGTTAGCTCCGGGGGTCCGCCCCGAGCACGGGGAGGCGTGACACCTGACGGTGGGCGCAACGGTGCCCGCGCCACGAGCCAAAAAGCGCCCCCCTCTCTCCGCGCCCATTCAAGGCAATGGGGAAACGTCCGTTTGGTCCCTGCGGCTGAGCCCCGCCTCCAGAGAAAGGGCGTCTGGGTCACCCGCCTCCCCAGCGGATCTCCACTGAGTCCTGGGGGGCCCACTCTTAAGCCCCCACCCCGAGTTATCTGCCCCTTCTGCGGGCGGCAAGCGAAGCGCGGAACTGGTCACCCCCGGCCGCTCCATTCAAAGGAGTGGGGGACGGAACACCCGGCTCCCCTTCTGCTCCTGTGCGTCGATCCAGGAGTGTGACAGCACTGTGTGTCAGCGTGGGCCTAGGACTGAGAGTCCTAAGAGGCCTTAGCCCGGGTCTTCCTTGAGCTCCAGCCGACTGAGCCAGGGTCAGACAGGATGAGGCCTCAGCCCGGGCTCTGGGTCACACACGCAGGCCCCACAGCCACGGGGCGCATGTCACCCGGTCACACTGCTGATAATGGTCCCACACCCAGCCCACACACACACACACACACACAGTGGCTTGTGTCAGCCAGCCCCCTCTGGTGAGAGTGTAGCACACCAAAGTGGGGTTTTCCTTGAGCTCCAGCCGACTGAGCCAGGGCCAGACAGGATGAGGCCTCAGCCCGGGCTCTGGGTCACACACGCAGGCCCCACAGCCACGGGGCGCATGTCACCCGGTCACACTGCTGATAATGGTCCAACACCCCAGCCCACCCCAGCCCACCCCACCCCACCCACACACACACACACACACACACACACACACACACACACACAGACACACACACACACACACACACACACACACACACACACACACACACACACACACACACACACACACACCACACACACACACACACACACACACACATCCAGCTCCTCTCTATTGATCCAGGCCACGTTCACCCCTGTTAGTGTCAGCCATGGCCTGGGCTGCCTCAATCCACTCAGCCTGGCCCTGGGAACCACCACTCCACTCAGCCTGGGCACTTCCACTCCACTCTGCCTGGGTACATTCACTCCACTCAGCCTGGGCACTTCCACTCCACTCTGCCTGGGAACCTGCACTCCACTCAGCCTGGGCACATTCACTCCACTCAGCCTGGGAACATTCAGTCCCACTCAGCCTGGGCACATTCAGTCCCACTCAGCCTGGGTACATTCACTCTACTCAGCCTGGGCACTTCCACTCCACTCTGCCTGGGAACCTGCACTCCATTCAGCCTAGGCACTTTCACTCCCACTCTGCCTGGGAACCACAACTCCATTCAGCCTAGGCACTTCCAGTCCCACTCAGCCTAGGCACTTCCAGTCCCACTCAGCCTGGGTACATTCACTCCACTCAGCCTGGGCACATTCACTCCACTCAGCCTGGGAACCACAACTCCATTCAGCCTAGGCACTTTCACTCCCACTCTGCCTGGGAACCACAACTCCATTCAGCCTAGGCACTTCCACTCCACTCTGCCTGGGAACCACAACTCCATTCAGCCTAGGCACTTTCACTCCCACTCTGCCTGGGAACCACAACTCCATTCAGCCTAGGCACTTCCACTCCACTCTGCCTGGGAACCACAACTCCATTCAGCCTAGGCACTTTCACTCCCACTCTGCCTGGGAACCACAACTCCATTCAGCCTAGGCACTTCCACTCCACTCTGCCTGGGAACCACAACTCCATTCAGCCTAGGCACTTTCACTCCCACTCTGCCTGGGAACCACAACTCCATTCAGCCTAGGCACTTCCACTCCACTCTGCCTGGGAACCACAACTCCATTCAGCCTAGGCACTTTCACTCCCACTCTGCCTGGGAACCACAACTCCATTCAGCCTAGGCACTTCCACTCCACTCTGCCTGGGAACCACAACTCCATTCAGCCTAGGCACTTTCACTCCCACTCTGCCTGGGAACCACAACTCCATTCAGCCTAGGCACTTCCAGTCCCACTCAGCCTAGGCACTTCCAGTCCCACTCTGCCTGGCAACCTCCACTCCACTCAGCCTGGGCACATTCACTCCACTCAGCCTGGGCTCATTCAGTCCCACTCAGCCTGGGCACATTGACTCCCACTCAGCCTGGGCACTTTCACTCCACTCTGCCTGGGAACCTGCACTCCACTCTGCCTGGGAACCTGCACTCCACTCTGCCTGGGAACCTGCACTCCACTCTGCCTGGGAACCTGCACTCCACTCTGCCTGGGAACCTGCACTCCACTCAGCCTGGGCACATTCAGTCCCACTCAGCCTGGGCACTTTCACTCCCATTCAGCCTAGGCACTTCCAGTCCCACTCTGCCTGGGCACCTCCACTCCACTCAGCCTAGGCACTTCCAGTCCCACTCTGCCTAGGCACATTCACTCCACTCAGCCTAGGCACT